>NC_072739.1:58461154-58482204 GCF_026930045.1 Uloborus diversus | reverse complement strand
GTAAAAGGAAGTCTTGTGATGCACACATCAGTTCGTTTTTTTTCTTTTTTAATGCTTCGGTTCGTAACAAACTTGGGGTGAAAATATTTAAAGTGTTTCTTTGCTTACTCCGAGTCCAAGGTAATATTATCATTAAATTAGCGTAAAAGGAAGTCTTGTGATGCACACATCAGTTCGTTTTTTTTTCTTTTTTAATGCTTCGGTTCGTAACAAACTTGGGGTGAAAATATTTAAAGTGTTTCTTTGCTTACTCCGAGTCCAAGGTAATATTATCATTAAATTAGCGTAAAAGGAAGTCTTGTGATGCACACATCAGTTCGTTTTTTTTTTTCTTTTTTAATGCTTCGGTTCGTAACAAACTTGGGGTGAAAATATTTAAAGTGTTTCTTTGCTTACTCCGAGTCCAAGGTAATATTATCATTAAATTAGCGTAAAAGGAAGTCTTGTGATGCACACATCAGTTCGTTTTTTTTCTTTTTTTAATGCTTCGGTTCGTAACAAACTTGGGGTGAAAATATTTAAAGTGTTTCTTTGCTTACTCCGAGTCCAAGGTAATATTATCATTAAATTAGCGTAAAAGGAAGTCTTGTGATGCACACATCAGTTCGTTTTTTTTCTTTTTTTTTTTTCTTTTTTTAATGCTTCGGTTCGTAACTTGTGATGCAAACTTGGGGTGTAACAAACTTGGGGTGAAAATATTTAAAGTGTTTCTTTGCTTACTCCGAGTCCAAGGTAATATTATCATTAAATTAGCGTAAAAGGAAGTCTTGTGATGCACACATCAGTTCGTTTTTTTTCTTTTTTAATGCTTCGGTTCGTAACAAACTTGGGGTGAAAATATTTAAAGTGTTTCTTTGCTTACTCCGAGTCCAAGGTAATATTATCATTAAATTAGCGTAAAAGGAAGTCCTGTGATGCACACATCAGCTCGTTTTTTTTTTTTTTTTTTAATGTTTCGGTTCGTAACAAACTTGGGGTGAAAATATTTAAAGTGTTTCTTTGCTTACTCCGAGTCCAAGGTAATATTATCATTAAATTAGCGTAAAAGGAAGTCTTGTGATGCACACATCAGTTCGTTTTTTTCTTTTTTTTTTTTCTTTTTTAATGCTTCGGTTCGTAACAAACTTGGGGTGAAAATATTTAAAGTGTTTCTTTGCTTACTCCGAGTCCAAGGTAATATTATCATTAAATTAGCGTAAAAGGAAGTCTTGTGATGTCCACACATCAGTTCGTTTTTTTTCTTTTTTAATGCTTCGGTTCGTAACAAACTTGGGGTGAAAATATTTAAAGTGTTTCTTTGCTTACTCCGAGTCCAAGGTAATATTATCATTAAATTAGCGTAAAAGGAAGTCTTGTGATGCACACATCAGTTCGTTTTTTTTCTTTTTTAATGCTTCGGTTCGTAACAAACTTGGGGTGAAAATATTTAAAGTGTTTCTTTGCTTACTCCGAGTCCAAGGTAATATTATCATTAAATTAGCGTAAAAGGAAGTCTTGTGATGCACACATCAGTTCGATGCACACATCAGTTTTTTTTTTCTTTTTTAATGCTTCGGTTCGTAACAAACTTGGGGTGAAAATATTTAAAGTGTTTCTTTGCTTACTCCGAGTCCAAGGTAATATTATCATTAAATTAGCGTAAAAGGAAGTCTTGTGATGCACACATCAGTTCGTTTTTTTTCTTTTTTAATGCTTCGGTTCGTAACAAACTTGGGGTGAAAATATTTAAAGTGTTTCTTTGCTTACTCCGAGTCCAAGGTAATATTATCATTAAATTAGCGTAAAAGGAAGTCTTGTGATGCACACATCAGTTCGTTTTTTTTCTTTTTTAATGCTTCGGTTCGTAACAAACTTGGGGTGAAAATATTTAAAGTGTTTCTTTGCTTACTCCGAGTCCAAGGTAATATTATCATTAAATTAGCGTAAAAGGAAGTCCTGTGATGCACACATCAGCTCGTTTTTTTTTTTTTTTTTTAATGTTTCGGTTCGTAACAAACTTGGGGTGAAAATATTTAAAGTGTTTCTTTGCTTACTCCGAGTCCAAGGTAATATTATCATTAAATTAGCGTAAAAGGAAGTCATGTGATGCACACATCAGCTCATTTGATAAAATATGTTTTGATGTTTATTTATATGTATGAAAATAGTAAAAAACATTTTGCCAGGTTTTTTTTTAAAAGAACGCTGATCGTGTTTGTATAAAAAGTAGGGAAAGAAAGGCAAGCCAGGGGAGTACACTTTTATAACTATTTTCAGCTAATAATGCTAAATTGAAATAGTTACCGAGAATTGACTGTGTAGGCCAAATAAACGACAGTATTTTTCATTAACTAAGCATACGATAACAATAATGCAATTAGTTTTACCAAAAAATTTTCCATGCGTCATTGGAATTCAAATATCATATATTCACCCATATAGCTCTTGCGCATTATGAACCATCAGTGCTGCTAACACCTTCCTCTTCGAGATATACCGAAATTCACCTACACTGTTAAAAAAAATCATTTTATTTACTGTTTTATACCAAGAGCTGCAGTTTTAGATGGTATTATAAACGTTCCGAAAAGGAAACTGTGCTTAAGCGCTAATTTACTGGTCAGATTACACTAAATAACTTCTGTAAAAATACTGCCAAAAAGCTCTGTTAAATTATTATGCTGAGCTCTTCAAATTTTTTATTGCGATGTTCCTGGGGGAAAAAATGTGCAGCTGGCAGAAATGCTTAATTTCTGCCAGAAACATATCCAGCTAAAAACAAGAAAGTTTCCCATTAAAAGTCAGTAACCTTCCTGAAATTAACCGGAAATCTTTCTGAAGAAATCAGAAGCTGACGTGTTTCGAGGTTTCAAGTAACCTCTTTTTCAGTGCAAATAGTGAGCTTTTGGATGAAAAGACATCTTATTTTCACCCTTTTATGACTTTTACTTTTATTTGCTCACTATTTGCATTGAAAAAGAGGTTCCCTGAAACCTCGAAACACGTGTATGTAGTAATCCGCTAATTTTATGAGTCAGAACGTTGTTGATTGCAATTTACTCTTCCACACAAAGGTATTTTTTTTATTTCTTAAATCAGGAACCTTCAGAAGATATGTTTAGAGTACCAGTTTGGCATCTTCTTGATTTACCAGCAAAGCTTCAAAAGCAAATATGGCCAAAACTAAAGCAAGTTTTCTGAAATCCTTGCAAAGCTTTAATATCTAGACGTATGAAGTGGCACAAATCATCTAATAAAGAAGCTGAGTATATTTTTACACTGGAAGCGAAACATGTGTTTCACAACAATGATAAGTCTGAATTGAAAAAACTTTTAGCGCTTCTGGAAACCTTTTCGCAAGTGTACTTGTTTTTCACAAGAGACTTGTGGTTATCCGTAAATTCCCGGAATGATATCCTGAAATGATATTTGACGTTTCGGAATTTTTTACTGTATAATTCATATTTTTAAGGCGGTCCGGGACACTATTTTGAAAAAACCTTTTCTTTATCTTTACTAATAATAAAGCTGAAAGTCTCTCTGTCCGGAGGATGTCTGGATGTCTGGATGTCTGTAGGATGTCTGTAGGATGTCTGTGACGCGCATAGTGCCTAAACCGTTCGGCCGATTTTCATGAAATTTGGCACAAAGTTAGTATGTAGCATGGGGGTGTGCACCTCGAAGCGATTTTTCGAAAATTCGATGTGGTTCTTTTTTTATTCCAATTTTAAGAAAAAAACTATCATAAATTACGAAATTATCATAACGTGGAACCGTAACATGGGCACAAGCCAATTGGCGAGATACGAAATTATCATAACGTGGAACTGTACCGTCGGTACAAGCCAATTGGCAAGAAAATTCACCATACATTATTTGTAAATATACAAGCGAACCAAAAGACCTTTAATTTTTCTATTACGGGCGAAGCCGTGCGCGTGCCACTAGTATTAAATAATTGAGGCAGTGAGAAGCAAAGGGATGTAAGTATCAAAATTAAAAATTTGGAGATATCCACTTATGGTAGATGAACCTCTAGATCTTGTATCATATAGGCAAGAGATGATACTAGTAGTTCTGATCGGTGCTGCTATACAGCATGATTTAGAACAAAATTTCAATGAAAGCCTACCTAGGATGTTATCTTTAAACACGTTTTACTCAAAACTTGAAAATGTCCACTTACATCACTTTGCTTCTCAGTGCCTCAATTTAGAGTTTTGAAATTTTTTGTACTGATTCATCATCTATTTAAAAAGCAAAATCATAAAATAAATATTGAAAAAAAAATTAACTTAAATTAAGTTTATTTTTTTTAAATGATGTTGCTTTAAGTCGCTAAAACTCAAAGTATTCTTGGTCAATTTTCAATTTTTTTTTCAAAAAAATGTGCAAATACCTAAATTTGGATTTTTACTTGGCGATTTAAAAAAATATTAATTTAATAAAAATAAAAAGTATTTGAAGACAAATTTCGAAAAATTCGAAGATACTTAAAAGGAAAAAAAAAACATTTTTTGCAGTATTTTTTTTTCTTTTTTTTTTTTTTTTCAAATTCACCGAATAAAAATTAAAGTAAACTGTCTGGAAAAGAAATGCTCCGAATTTCATTGCTTTATTTTTGCCCATTCTTGACTCATAAGAGTTTGAAGGCAAAAAATTGAGAAAAATTGTTGTATCATGGAGAAAAACGCATTTGAAGTTTTAAAGTTAAATATAATATTAGTTAAATGCATGCAACAAAAATAAGTATATCTTTCATTCTGATTAAGATAGAAACAAGATTCAAACGTCCTTTTAAGCAGAAAAAGACGACAAAGCTTTTTAAATGTAAAAAAAAAAAAACATGCAAAATTTGACGATTTTTGTGTCCTGGACCCTTTAAGTTTCGAAGGATGATGCATACTTCAATTACTTTATCAGAGACAACAGAACTTAATAAGTCAGGTAATGCATTCTCAGTTATTGTAACTCTTACGAGTTTTTACTGATGGATGGCGAGTCACAACTTTTCGCTAGAAATACTCGGGCATTTCATGAATTTGTAGTTTAGGTCAAAAAGGTCATAAAACAGTGGCAAAAATTATGCATACTCTCAATAATACCGCACCTAATAATGTTTTCAGTTATAAAAGGTATTTCAGTAAAAAAATAATATATTATGGTGGGTTTCAATCTAGGCAGCGGAAAATAATTAAAGCATTTTTGAAGTGTTCTTGTGCCTAAATTGCTTCTAAAGCACTGGAAACAAAAACAAATAAATGTGTTAAAGAATTTCCGTCCGAAATCAAGTCTTTTGTCGAGACTATCTGAGGCAAAACTTTTTTTCTAGTAGATGTGTTTTTCTTGTTCTCAAAAGTTCAAGGTGCAATCAGTCTTAAACGGGATCAGTCAATATATTTACAGTACTACAGTAAAACCTGTAAAGTTGACCACCTGTCTATGTTGACCGCTTTTGTCAGGAACGGAATTAGTCCTATCTTGTATAATGAAGGAAAACCTCTGTAACTTGACCACCTTTCTATCTTGACCACCTGTCTATCTTGACCACTATTGTACCCAAAATTTGGTTTGGAGTATTGTAAAAAACCCTTTGTAAGTTGACCACATAGTTTATTTTTTAAAACTTAATTTAGCAAATTATTTTATTTTATTATTATTTTTTTATAGCTTTCCAAGAATATTTTTGATGCCAGACCAGCTTAAAAACACTTTTATTCTCCAAACTTGTTTTTCTTATGTTGTTCTATTTGAGATTATCTTTTGTACTCTCTGTTCAATGGAAACATGTGTTAGTAGAAAAGTGCAAAGTATTTTTTTACAGTTGCAATATTTTGAGGCAACACTGGAATTGCGCTAGAGTAAAAGTTACTTGCATTGCAGTATTTCTGGTGCAAGGGATTAAGAAATAGGACATTTTCATTTTCAACTGCCTTTTAAAACTATGAGAGTCCAGCTTGTTGCTCTTTGTGTTATAGTTTTACACAAAATGGCTTCAAAAAGAAAGTTGAACTTGAGATTAATAAAAAGTATGAAATATTAGAATTAATTGAAACGGGAGAAATCCAGAGAAAATTAGCTGACAGATATGGAATTTCAAAAACTAGTGTCTAATAAGTGCGCCAAACTTCAATAAAGAGTTATTTTGTTGAAAAGTAGATCATCATGGTTATAAATGTAATAAATGTATATGAAAAAAAAATAAGCGAAAAATTTGTTATTTTTGATTAGCTATGAATTTTTAAGAACTATTAATATCAAATAACTTTTTATAAACAATGATTTTTTTTTTGATAAATTTACTGAAATTTTAAATTTACATGACACATTATACGTCATTCTGAGAAAATAACCTCTAAAAATATTTGAATAACATTTTAAATTATTGTTTCAAAATAATGTTAAGCAATGAAAGTGAGTTGAATGGAAAAAGTAAATGTCAATTAGTCAAAAAATAAATACATGGTGCAAGAAATGACAAAAAAAAAATCATTACCTCCTTTATAAGTTGACCACCTGTCTAAGTTGACCACCAAAGTACTGCACCGCAAGTGGTCAGCTTACTCAGGTTTCACTGTATTTCTCTTTTAAACTCAAGTTAGCTAAATTTTATTTAAATATTCTTGTGGTATTAAATATCAAAATGAAGCGGCAACTTTTTACTGGAACCTTTTTTAATAAACTAATGTAGGGTTAAACTTGATCAATTTATTAACATATAAATTAAAGCAAGCAGAAAAATTCATATACGTTGATATTATTTATATGAAACGTAATATTTATTTAAATGGTTTTATTTTTGATACTCAGTATGAATATTTTAAGAAGGGATATGTCATTAAAATGTATAGGCTCAAATGGTTTCTTATACTGATTTTGCAGTGAAATTCGTATTACGTAGGTATTGTTCATTATTACTAATTTTAGTGAGTCAAGGCTGGTTTTTAATAATGTACTACCTTCCACAAAGCTCCACATGAAAGTTTTTAAACCCTCCCCGAAATTATTTTCTGTTTCGACCCTGAAACAACCTGTTTGAAAAAAAAAGCTGTTTAAGGCAGGATTAGTTCTAAGTGAAAGTTTAATCACTTATCAGATAAGTTCCATGCAATGTTCTTTTTCTAGAAAAGTAAAATAGCATTTTAAGCATCTCACATTTTTAGTATAATTAGGAGTTACTCCCAGATCGGTACGTTTCATGCTCACTTTCAGAGTGATTAATAATAACCTAGGGTTATTTTTGAGATAATGCTTTTTGTATAGGGTGACAAGAAACAATTTGGACACACATAATACATTATGCTTTTAATGCTAATGAAAATATTGACACCAAACTTCAAAACTACTATAAATACATTATTTCATCTAATACGTTTACAAATTTTCAAAGTGGCTACCTTAAGCCTTCATACAGAGCCTCAAACGTGTCATAAACTTTTCGGCTATGGGCCGCAACTCACGTACTGATATTTTATCCCAATCCTTGTTTAAGGATCTCTTAAGGGATTGCAACGTTTTATGAGGTTTAGCACACATCCTTGTGTCCAAGACCTTCTTGAATTGTTGAACGGCGTGAACCCCAATCTAATGGTTTGGGGTGGGATATGTGCTAGTAAGAAAAAATCAATTGTTTTTGTTGATCAATGGATAAAGATGAATCAAGAAACATACCGCAAGTGCATTTTGGAAGATATTGTCTTACCTTGGTTTCAAAAGTTCTTTGGAAGGAAACAAAAGATGGACCTTCCAGCAGGATTCCGTACCTGCACACAGAGCTAAAGACACTCAAGATTTGTGCAAGACACATTTTCCGGGCTTCACTGCAGATCTAGAATGGTCACCGTATTTCCCAGATTTTAACCCAACGGATTATTCTGTTTGGTCCATTATAAAGACAAGGGTGTTTGCTAAACCTCATAAAACTTTGGCATCCCTAAAGAAACACTTATGCAAGGCATGGGATAAAATATCAATAAGTGAGTTACGGCCCGCAGTCGAAAATTTTGTTACATATTTAAAGCTCTGTATTAAAGTTAAAAGTAGTCACTTTAAAAATTTGTAAATATATTAGATCAAATTATGTATAAATTTTTTCTTTGACGTTTGGTTCTAATATTTTCATTAGCATTAAAGTTATGGTGCATCATGTGTGCCTAAGTTATTTCTTGCCACCCTGTAAAAACGGTTGTTCAATAGTAAATTATTGATAATACAGACAATCCTGTCATACTCATTATAACCGAGATCCGACTGCTTTATTTCTGACATAAAATTTCCAAAGAAAAATAAAAGTAAGTAAAATTTCTCCGCAATTAAAACAAATCTGTACCTTTTGCAATGAGTTTCATCGGTATTCGACAGAAGCTCCATGACACAGATTTCGTGTTTGTTTTCAACCCCATTTCGGGAAAGCCTCTGGGAAAGAAACCCGAGAAAGCCAAGATTAAAATCAAAAGTATTGACGTTCAAACTTTCGTGGGGCCCCGAAAGGGTGGAACAGGATGTGACACTGGAACACTGTTTTCCAAACGGATCGGCCCGTAAAAAAATTAATGATGGCTTTCTCTTATTAGGTGCACAACATTTAATGGCGACAGAATGTGGGACGAGCAACAATTTTGCGAACTGGGACTCTCAAACAGTAGCAGGTGTCTGAAAATAGCAGCGAAAGTTCTGGTTCGAATTTGGAAGTTCGGTGTCGGTTAAATAATGGTATGAGTGATGGATGGTGGTGGAAGAATCAATCATTCCGAAGAACGCCAGATATATTTTTCATTTTTCACATTAATCATCTAAGGTACCCTTTCTTAGAACATTTTTCCATCCGGAACTTTCCGGAACAATCTATTTTATAATTGTCAGTAATTACTAGTCAATTCAGAAATCTCAGAACGCGCTGTTAGCTTAGAAAATAAATTAATGGTTATTGTAAAGAAAATATGAATTTTAAAGCCTTATGATCATGTATCTTATAAAAGCAACGCTTTAATCAGGTCAGTTGTCAGTAGATTTTAGAGTACCTCACATAATCATTTTCTGATGTTGTAACTGATTTTATGAAGTTGGCTTCTTAAATGAACAACCGCACATCTTACTTACTTTTAATGTTACTCTGTTTTGTATTAATTGGTTGTCAAATTACACTGCAATTTGCTTCTGGTAATTTTTCGTAATCAAAAATTGTGAGCAGGTTTTGAAACATTGATTTTGTTTATTTATTTTTTAAACTGCTTTATTTCTGAATTTTTCATAATTACTCTGTATTTCTATAACTTGAAACTTTGTATAAAAATAGGCGGGCCACAAGCGGTCCGCCAACACATAATGTAAGGCAAGCCAACTTCTTAAGAAGACTTCTTCAATTTCTTCTCCTTGTAAGAAGGCAGATCAGTCTCAAATTTCCCAGTAAAATGTAAGCGAATTGTTTTGTAATCCACCTGTTTCATTGTTTCATAATTAATAATTCAACTATTAATTGTTATTGTATAAAAGGTAAGAGGTTATTGTTCAAGTTTTTCAAACTGTGGCCCTCCAGGTGATCAGTAACCGGAATTCTGACCCGTGGGTTCTTTGCAGTTGGACAGCCCTGTAGATGATTATTAACCATCCGACAATACTGGCATAGCTACGGACTTTGAGCAAAAGTGATGAACTCCGAATACAAATCTGACTCTTGACATTTTAAACCTTCGACTCCCGACTCTGACTCCGACTCCTTTGCATAAAAATCAGTTCGTCTCCTACTCTTAGCCCTGTTAAAAGTTATCTTACTTCATCCATAGCTTTTCTTTAAGCAAAAAGCGGTGCTTTATCTTTTACGCAATCACTAATCGAGTGCAAATGATCAAAACCAGAATGACACACCCGTAAACTCTGTTCTAATCTCCAATTAAGTATTTTACATTTCAATCAGCCATAAGCGAGTATTCACCTTGTGCATTTTCATAGCTGTGCCCTCAGGTGGGCAGAGGGTGCGGTCGACGCGACTTGACCGTGTTTTCGAGGCTACTGCACTGACTCTCGCTGACGATAAGAAATTTTTGAGCCAGCGATGGAATCATAAGATTTTTATGAGATGTCTGTCGTTTTGGAGAGATGAACGTTGCGTAATTCACTGCCGTTCTTATGTGCCTTTAAAGTAGAGTTATTCATGTTATTCAGTGAAGGTCATGGTTGAGAAGAGACTAGGGTGACGCAGGGTGATTTCTAATCAGAAAATGCAGACAACTTATTTAAAAAAAAAAACTGTTTAAGGCCGGATTCTAATTCTTAGTGAAAGTTTGATCACTTATCAGACTAGTCCTATGCAATATTCTTTTTCTTGAAAAGTAAAATAGCATTTATAATATTTCAAATTTTCAGTCATTAGGAATTACTCCCAGATCATGATATTTCTTGATTACTTCTGAGATGGTTAATAATCGTCTAGGATTCTTTTTTGAGGTAATGCGTTTGTAAAAATGGTTATTCAGTTGTAAATTATTAATAATAACACATTAAATGAAATAAATAAACTCATAAGTCCTATTTAATCCGAAAGAAATGACTTTTTTGAGTAATCACGAATTGCTTATTGTTTTCACTTGACCGTTGAATGACCTTTGATTTTTCCCCGGGTCCTGTGCGGGCACCACCGCTTCCAGGTGCTGCCCCTCTGGTCTTGGGCCTCTCCCAGCAGCATTGTCCACTGGAATCCACTCTTCCTGGAAAGTGGCGTCATGTCCTACTCGCTATCACGTCTAAGCACATGCACACACACACTTCTACACACTCCTACACCACATACCTACACACACACACGCACGTCCACATGTTTACAAGCCTACGTACACACATACACGCCTGCACACACACCCACGTACACACGCGTTTACACACTTACACGCCTACGTACACACATACACGTCTGCATACACACTCGTGATTCCGAAAAGCATAATTTGAATTCCAGATGTCAAAAATGCAATTTGTTTTAAGAACTTTTTATTTTTAGGAAAAGAGAGAATGGTCTCCTTTTAAGAGAGAATAGAACTTTAGTTGGATGGTCGTGTTTTACACAACTTTTATAGCTGTGACACACAACTGAAAGAAGCGGCGCTGTATGTGATATTCTCCTTTCAAAGTCGTCTTTCGTAAGAATAGGGAAAACCGCTAAAACTTCTCAACTCGGCGAAAACGAGTCATTAATTGACCTGCGTGCTGAGATCCAAATACCGTGGATTTTTTAGATAATCTTTGACGTTTTCGAAGTTTCCTCATTTTATTGGCAGTAGCGTTACTTTCAAAAGCTTAAACGCTGCGTGCATAATATTGCAATTTTGGAAGGTGTTAGCTTTTTATGTTCAAACAGCAGAGTCGTTTCTTAACATAAGTTGCATTTATGTGAATAAAATTAAGTATATATTCGACACTTAATTGTTTAGTTATATGTTATTTTATTGCTACTTGCTTTCATTTTATTTGCAGACTGTTTTAGTTTAAACTTTATTACCTTGTCGTTTTTAAAGCTTTTCCTTGAAAACTTAAGTTGCAGTAGCTTTTTTATGACGAACGAGATCAAACAAAGTTCACCATTGTAAAAAATTGAGCTTCCCAAAGAAAGCACTAGTTCAAGTTTATTTGTAAAAGGAGTGAAACAATTTTAAATCATAAACGAGTGAAGAAATATTTTGTTCAGTTACGTTTGATATTACAGCCTCTTAATTGGTTTCTTATTTCTATGTGGCTGTCATCCGAAATCAAAGTACTTTAGCTGAAACTTCATCCTCTTAAAAGGGTCCGGGACAAATCGTCAAATTTTGCTTCTTTTTTTTATTATTTAAAAAAACTTCTAAGTTTTTTTCTGTTTGAAGGGACGTTTCAATCTTGTTTCTATCTTAATTAGAACGAAAGATATAAGTATTTCTAGCATTTAACTAATTTTATATTTGACTTTAAAACTTTAAACGCGTTTTTCTCCATGATGCAATTTTTCCCGATATTTTGTATTAAAACTCTTATAAGTCAAGAACTGATAAAGATAAAGTAATGAAATCTGGAGCATATCTTTTCAAACTTTTTAGTTTAATTTTTATTACTCAAATTTGAAAATAAAAAAACGTTTCCCTTAAAACATATGATTTTAAAAAAAAGTATCTTCGATTTCTTCGAAATTTTTCGTCAAATATTTCCTATTTTTTATTGAGTACATGTTTTTTAAATCAGCGAATAAAAATTAAAGCTTAGATATTTGGTCACAGTTTTTTAAAAAAAATTTGAAAATTGAGTATGAATATTTTGCGTTTTAGCGATTTAAAGCAAACTCATTTTTTTAAACAAATTAAATTTAAGTATTTTTTTTTAATATTTGTTATGATTTTGCTTATTAAATAGATGGTGAATCAATGCAAAAAATTTCAAAACTCTAAACTGTTTAGTAAATTTTTTAAAAAATGTTTCCCGGACTCCCTTAAAAAAAATTCTCGCTGAATCAGAAGATCTCGGGTTCGAACCCCAACAGTACAGTCGTTCCTATTAGAAACGATTCGATGCAATACACTGTGCCCACGGATGAGACGGAATTGGCAAACGTCCAGTTAAGACGATTCTATCTGATTGAGAGAGGAAGTGAAAATTCGATGCACGTGTTCCGTCAACATCAATATGACTTTAATTAATTTAGGGGCTAACATACATTTGCAAACGCTGGCACCCCTGAAAACTAATAGATGCTTCCATTTCCGCCTGTAAACCGAATGCTAGCCTTTCCATCTCATCGATGGTCAGACTGTAGCTGCCTTGACCAATTAGGATTGTCTAGAAAGTCAAAGCAGTTATTTTATTTATTTATACAGAAACTAAACAGCTTAAAATACATTGGACTGCTTACAAAGCGCCAAGCGTCCGGACACACACAAGAAGAATTTACAACACAAAAGAAGGAAATAACTCCCAGATTATTGGTGAGAATCGAACCCACGACCTCCGACTAAGAAGATGAAGCTTAAGGGGGCCCTCAGAGCCATGAGGGCCCCAACTAGAGCAGCCTAATAGGTGTTTTTCCTCTTTCATATTAGTCATCACTGCCCTTCTCTCTCTATCTTATTTAAACGATAGTTTTGTTTTTATGAGCGTATTCTCTTACATATTTTTTATTTGGAAAAATCATTACACTTTCGGTAGTTTTCACCTTAGCTTTTATGCGGCATAGTAATTCTTTTAAGAAATCTTCATCCATTAGTTCTATGTCTTCAAATATTTCCAGTTACAGAAACTTGTACAAAATATGTCAATGATATTTTAAAATTTGAATATTAGAGAACAGTTGAATATTTTAAACAATATATTTACACACCCATTCCGGAAACATTATTTCTCTTCCGTGATGTTTTTTACTGTGCCGAACGCCAAATATACATTTTCGGCATTTAATCGATTTAACATAGTAGTTAGTAAAAATTCCTTACCAAATGCATAAATACTTAGCAAGGTTTTAATTTCAGAGAGACAGGTGCGTATATGGAACGCCGCACCTATAATTTGTCAGTGTTCCGAACCATTTGTTCACCAATTGATCTACATCACCACACCCTGTGTTCCATGTTCTCAACTTTCTTAAGCAGTTCTAAAGGCGAGGTTCTATTTGGGAATAGAACACCACGTCAGTAGCCTCCTGTTGAGCTCAGAGAAATAGAACTTTGTTGTTGTAAGTCGGTTAGAACATAAGTCACATGACGTGTTGTACAGGCGTTTGGAATGGAGGAAATGATTAAGTGCTTGTAAATAGCGTTTTCCTGCATGTTGCCATTATTGGATACAGAAAAGATGGCATTGACAAATTGCCGCAATAAGGAGTGGAATAATTAGTAAATAAATAAATTAAGAACTCTTAGAGTAATAAAACAAAACCCATAATGAGTTCCATTGGAAAGTTTTTTAATGGAAATGCTACAAGAAATATACAATGATTAACGGACTGCACAAAAAAAATATCGTTTCTGTGAACTTTTAACAGATTGTTACATAGCTCTCCATAACACAATTTTCATGTTTTACATCAAAGACCAACTGTTGATAATTTATTTAACATATTTCTTTCAGGAAATTGGTGTCACGCAAAGTAACTCTATTAATATATTTGAGTGGACAATGTTGAGTTGCATACATTTTAAAATATATTACTTGCATACTTGCAATGTATTCGAGTTTGCAAGGGTATGCAAATAAAACTGCAAAACGTTTTCAATATTAAAAAACACTACGCTGCTGTCAAAGACTGACTGCTTCTTGCGTTCCATAACTCAAACACTGAGTCAGCTTCTTATAACCAGAAACTCAAAGATTGAGACTGCCTCTTGCGTTCCTAAACTCACACATTGTAAGAGCTTTTTGCGTCAAAAAGTTAAAACACTGAGCTGCTTCTTACATCCAGAAGTTCAAAGATTGAGACTGCCTCTTGTGAACCTAAGCTCAAACATTGACTGCTTCTTGCGTCAAAAATTTCAAAAACTGAGACTACTTCTTACGTCCAAAAACTCAAAGATTGAGACTGCCTCTTGCATCCTAAACTCAAACATTGTAACTGCTTCTTTCGTCCCAAAGCTAAAATCCCGGGACTGCTTCTTACGTCCAGAAGCTCAAAGATTGGGACTGCTACTTGAGTCCCAAAGCTCAAACACTGAGAAGCTTCTTACGTCCTGTGACTCAAAGGTTGGGACTCTTTCTTGCGCCCCTGGACGGTTTCTTGCTTTCTGAAACTCAAAAGCTTTTTTTCCTTTGCATTGAAGAGGAGACTCCTTGTAACCCTGAACTATTTGAAGGAAATTTATTTTACACCCTGTGTTTCACAGCATTGTACGCTCATAATTAGTTTCCACAAAAACAAGCGTTTACTACGTAACATTACACTTGAAATAAATTTTGGAGAAAATAGTTTTATTTACATACCCTGACAAAAAGCTTGTCTTTTGTGAAATTTGAAATTCACAACTAGTTTAACACATTTTCCCCTTAACAGTTAATATTATGCGATAATTTTTCTCTACAAGTTACATACTCTTTTACAATTTCGTAACTTCAAAGAAAAATAAAAACTATATTGCTCCACGCTATCTAAGACATTGTTTCTAACTTAATCAACATTTGGCGTTGATTAATGTCTGAATGAAATTAATTCGTGACATTTCTTCACTTCACTTTACAGATCAAACTTTAAATGTGACCTTGGGAAAATATAAAGACAAAGAACAGACACTTGGGTGTGTGTTATACTGTCTCGCCAAAATTATATGATCTAGGGATTCGATTAGATACTCTGTTATGTTTTAGGTCAGTAAAACTGTCTCTGAAATTAAATGCATTTCATTTTCTGCACGCACTTGACCCCATTTTACTCGTGCTTTGTGGAACAACCCTTTTTTATTATAAAAGTCGAGTTTTTGTGTGCGGCATGGGCGTTTCATTTTTAAGCAATATTTATAATAAAACACAATGCATGACAAGAATTTAATTATATGATAATAAAATTGCCATCTTCAGTTTTTTAAGTTGACTTGTAGATTAATTGTAGCATATTAAGTCAGTTTCATAAGCGGAACATTGGCTCGTTAGCTTTTATATATATCTTGTGAGTCGAATTATGTAACACTTTGTTTTATCTTCTAGTGAAGAATCAGAGTTTACGGTTTAAGAGTTAAAACATTTATCTGTATGCGGAAACAATAAATGAGAAAAAAATGATATTGTTAATGCACAAATTCCAAAATATTCTGAATTTATGCCCGAATAACTTTGCATAACATTAATGCATGAATTAAGAAATATTTTGAATCTGTGCTTTATAGTCGAGTCCCGACTTACGCGAGGGAAGCGTTCCAAGATCCCTCGCGTAAGTCGAAATTTTGCGTTGTAGAAAAAGGTATGTATACGAATTTTTTAGAAACATACCAAATTCTTTTAGACACTTATAACACCCCTCAAACTGCTTTAAACCATTCCTCAACTATACGCTACAGTTTCTTGCATAAAGAACCGAACTTTTACTGTATTTAAAAATAAAAAATATCTGCTTTATTCAGCATAAAATACTGTGAAGATGCACAAAATCATTAGTAGGAAGGAGAGACAGAAACTGAAAAAGCACGGAATATACAGTATGTAATATTTAAAAAACGCTGCACTATAATAATACTGCACTGTAGATAAAGTTATAACGTTTATGAATTAAAAATGAAGCTGACGATGATGATTTATGCACCATGATCGCATCGTTATTATTACCTAATTTTTAAATGCATTTGCTTCAAACTTTTCTTTCATAAGGTTTCCATTACCGGCAACACCTCTCTTCCTCGTCTCTTTAATCCACGATACAAGAGCAGCTTCAATTTTCTTAGTATTTACTTTGCTTAGACATTACTCTGCGAGTTTCAAAATTGAAACTAATTTGTCCTGAAGTTTTAAGGATTTCTTTTTTCTTCATTTTAAACTGTACGTACGGAAGTTTCACTTATGTTTAATTGTCGGCTGCCTTCAACACATTTTTTGGTTGTTCAAACACATCGAAAATCTTTAGCTTTTCTTTATTCGTCAGAAACTTTCTCTCTTTTTTTCCAACTTCAGAAACTTTAGATGAAACAGCGCGACAAGGTCACATTACATTTTATAAACTTCAATATTTAAAATGAGAAAAGAAAATGAAATGTGCTGAGTGGTTATGTGATACACTAACAAAGCGCTGTGTAGACCAGTATTATTGTGTGGGAACTTCCATTGTCAAGGATGCTAAAGGTATGAAAGTCCATTCCCGAAATCAATATTTAGTTACCAATAACGAAGCTGATACTTCTTTCCGAAAACTTTCATGTTACGGGTGAGGAATTCGCGTTAGCTCTAAAATTTGTTGCTGGTGAAAATCTCGCGTTATAGCCATTTCGCGTAGGTTGAATCGTGTTTTAGAGGTAGTCGACTGTATTAGCATCGAGGACGTTCACAAATGATGTCACGCTTTCTGAGAGAGAGGGGGTTTCTTAAAGTTGCGACAGTTTGGTATGAGAGGGAGGGAGGGTTAACAAGAAGTGTGATATCACTCATTATTTTCTTCTATATCTAATATATAGAAGACAGTATTGGATTTGTGCAAATTTTTGACTTTCGAATTTTGACGGATTCGAACGTTTTGAGGTGTGCTGAGTTCATTTCGACCATTTTTGGAAAATGTCTGACTGTGTGTCCGTGTGTGTGTTACGTATGTGTGTGACCAGTTTTTTGTGGCCGTTCTACAGCAAAAATTACCTCATAAAATCGAACGAAATTTGGTACACGTATGTGCTCCTATGTGAACTTGTGCCCATTGGTTTTTGGCGCGAATTCCTCCAAGGGGGGTGGAGCAAAGGGACGTTTTTTGAGTTTTGCGTGACTGCTATTCTCTAGGAAGTAACTGGCGGAATCAAACAAAATTCTGTTCATATGTTGCCCCTAACAGGTACAGGTCCAGATTCAGTTTTGGTGTCAATAGCTCAAACGGAGGTTGATCTATAGAACTTTTTTGTCGTCAATTGTGACTGCTGTATCTCAAGAAATAATGAACGTAATCAAACAAAAATTTATCGACAAGTAGCCCTTAGAGGGTTTAAGAAATGATTCTATTTTGGCGTCAGCAGCTGAAAAGGGGTGGTGCAATCGAAAGTTCTTTTTATTCATTGTGAGTGCCATATCTCAAGAAGTAATGCTACGTTCTGGATGAAATTTGGAATAAATATGAATCCATATGTAAACAGGCGTTGGTTCAATTTTGACGCCAATCGCTCCATAGGGGGGGGGGGGGCTGATTTTTGTTTTATTTATTTGTGTGAATAAAAATAGCTTTATAATTGCAACAGTAAGAAAGATACTTGCATGGAAATTATCGGAAATATTATCTCAATGATTTAAAAATTTTAACTGTTGCCATCTTGTGTTTGTTAACAAATAAATGTTTGTAAATATTTTAAGCAAGGCTTTTAAAATAATTTTCATTCTTTGCTTTGCTTTTGAGATAAATCACGAATTGGGATGGTCGGTCAAGTTTTGGCATATGTAATGTTGTTTTTGTGTTGATAATATTGCTTCCTCGTTAAGCATGGGGAGGGATTAGAATTTTAAGAAAGATCTAGAAGAAAGTTTCGTGATGGCCAGAACATACTAGTTTTTAATAAGAATATGCTTATGAAAAACAGCGTGACATGTGAGAAGAGGAGGGGAGGGAGTAAGGTGAAGTGTAGCACCTTGCTACAAGGACGAGGGGAGGAGGTCAAATTTTCTTTTAAAAAAAAAAGTGTGACATCATTTGCAGACCAGACTGCCCCCAATGCAGCAATAATATTGTGCACAAAAACGTGCCTGTGTGCAGAAAAAAATACGGAGAAAAATGAATGTTACTAATGCACAAATTCATAAGATATACCGAGTTTGAGCATTAATAATACTGTATAGTTAACATTTTTGCATAGTTCCATACATATTCAGATTTTGTGCATTAATAATATTATGCATTAATAACTTTGCCTTAATAACATTGTACGTTTACAACTTAGACCAAAGTTTTGGATTTAAAAAGGAAAATGTATCTGTGCGGATACAATAAATGAGAAACATGAATTTACACATAAAACTCGCCCCAGTAACAATACATAATGACATTTACGCACACATTTAAAACAAGTTCTAAATTTGAGCATTAATAACATAAATGCTTACGATTTAAGAAGTAAAACTTTTATCTTTATGTAAAAAAACTAAATGAGGAAAATTAATGTTGCTAAATTACAAACTCAGAAACTATTGAGTGTATGCATTACTATCATTCAAGTATTCTAAATTTGTGCATTAATAATATTGTGCATTAATAATTTAAATCCAATTTTAGAATTCAACTACTATGAGCCAAAAACTTACAAAAAAGTTAAAAGGTCAAAAAAGTAACGGCAAGTTAAAAATTTGTTCTAGGAAAGGAATGAAAAATTTGTAAATTTTGGTCAAAAAATCTTCTCTTACTCAGACAAGTAATTGAAAGAGTTTTACCGGCGGACTCCAAAAAGCATCTCATGAAAATACTCAGTAGCTCAAACACATAATAAAAAGTGTATTTATAAAATCGCAGCAGATTAACAAAATTTACGTCAGTTAAAAATATGTCTTAAAAATAATTTATTAAGTCGCAATATTCGCCAAAAAATCGTTACTTTCTCAGACAAGTAACGGAAAGCGTTTTCTTGAAATGTCGACGAATGCCAAATATTATCTCATGAAAACATTCAGTAACTCAGACACGTAATGAAAAGTGTATTTATTCAATCTCAGAAGTTTAACCAAGTTTACATCAGTTGAAGTTATGTTTTAGAGAAAGTTTATAAAGTCATAATATTCGCCAAAAAATCTTTAATTTCTTAGACAAGTAACTCAGACAAGAGTTTTTTTTAAATACCGACTGATTCCAAAAAGAATCCCAAGAAAATACTCAGTTACTCAAAAACATAATGGAAAGTGCCTTTATAAAACATCAAAAGTTTAATAAAGTTTACATCAGATCAAAATCTGTTTTAGGAATAATTTTTAGTAACAGAATTTTAAAAAAAAAAATACTAAGCACTTTTTGTAATTCACTCAAAAGGACAAAATAACATTTCTGAGTCAGAAAGGAGAATTTAAGTATTCCTGTAGTTTTCAAATATTCCAAGAAAATGACATCACAAACGAAGAAAACGTAAAAATCTCTTTTGAAAATAATTTTTAAACAAGCAAATTTTAAATTTTCGCTGAGAAATCATGAGTTACTCAGGCATTTAACGGAAAGACTTTCCTTCATATCCCGGCAGTGATTCCAAAAAGAAAGCGGAAAACGTTTGCTGCATTTTCTATTCGAGAACAGATGTCAGTTTGTGAGAGATGAGAATGAATTCTAATCACGAATTCAAATAAAGTGAAGCTCCACATAATTGGGGTTAGAATGTGTCAGTGATCCTCTTGCGCTCTTCCTACACCCTAGTTTATATTCTGCAGTAGCCTCTCTCAAATTACTCCTTAATAAAGATCTGATCCTATATGAATAATTTTATGTAATTAAATTGCAGCAGTCACGGACCACCTATTTTTTCAGCGCGAAGACGTCACTCCCCTTTATATATATATATATATATATATATATATATATATATATATATATATATATATATATACAGTACCTTAAACCCTAAAAAACACTTTAGTATTCCGTAGATAACAAAATACTTCATTCTAGTGACTTATATCGACTTTTATGCACAACATGCATAAAGAAAACATAAATTAATTTCATGTTCTGTTTATAAAGAGAAGCTCGCTATGATAGTCTTTTGGCAGTCATTAGGAATTTTTCTCTGTAATTCTTTGCGGAGCATTAACGCATCCATGATCACTTGCGTCATTACCATGATAGAATCTTCCTTCACTAACGAATCAGAAAGATCATTTCTATTGTCTAGGAATGTCTCATAATTTTCAATGTGAACGTTTTCGGTTGTGTGTCACCGACGTCGGTATCTTCGTTGGTTTTGGGCCTCCTTTGTCACTCCTAAAATCTCTTCTTCTAGTGAGTTCTGAACTGTGTGAGTTTAATAACTTTACTTGAAAGAACTCTGGAACCAATCGCATAAAATCTCTCCAGTGGCCCAAGCTCGATTATTAGCACGCCAAAATGCAGTTGATTATGTGCAATCTGCAATTATTAACAGTTTGGATTCTGAAAGAGGGGACAATTTTATCTGTTTGCATTGCCCCATCCGCGTAAAACGAGTGTCTACTGTGTGTGTATATATATATATATATATATATATATATATATATATATATATATATATATATATATATATATATATATATATATATATATATATATATATATATATATATATATATATATATATATATATATATATATATATATATATATATATATATATATAATACATATATATACATATAATACATATATATATATATATATATACATATATATATACATATAATACATATATATATATATACATATAATACGTATATATATATATAGAGAGAGA